>NC_057798.1:525171158-525202971 GCF_018294505.1 Triticum aestivum
GGGTAGCGTGGCAACATTGGAGGCATCCAAGGCGTCGGGGACGCAGGCAGCCAGGTAGGAGGTGGCACGGGCGCGTGTGCACGTGCGGCGAGCACGCGCTCTTCCTATTGGCTCGGGGAGGAAGACGACAGGGAGCGCCAGGTGGGCTGGGCCAGTGAGCTGGCCGGCTGCAGGTAGGTGGCCCAGGTGGGTTTTGTGCCCTTTTTCTATTTTCCTTTTGTTTTCTATTTTACAACTTTGTTTTTGATTTAGTAAAAACACCAAATCATTTCTATAAATCCTGAAATTAATTATGGGCTATAACTGAATTATCTTAGAGGCCCTTAGCTATTTTCAGAATTGTTGGAGCATTTAATAATATTTATAGCAATTAAATGCCCCAATTCAAATACTTTATGACTTAAATTCAGTGCCCAAATTGTTCCTTAGAAAATGTTCATTATTTTTGGTATGGATCAAAACCATTGCCAAAAATATCAAACATCAAAGAAGAGCATTTTGGGTTCTTGAATGCAATTTATTTAAGCTGGACCTATTTGGATTTCAAAGTGCTAGGGTTTGATCACCCCCATTTCAAATTTCCATGAAGTTAAACATGATGCAAGCATTATGCTACACCAGGCAGAACTAGAAGCTAGGGATGTGACAACTCACCCCCACTAAACAAGAATCTCGTCCCGAGATTCAAGCGTAGGGTAAGATGAAGGGGGAACACAAACTAACACAATCTTCACGATCCAGCTTGCACTTCGTGAGAACGTTGATTCGATTACCATCTCTGTCTCGATGTCTTGCTCTAGGAACTCCAACCAACATGACAACGACAGGAAAAGGGAAACTCTAGAAGGATCAATGTTCTCAAAGATCAAACAACTCAGGATCAACTCAAGGAGTGAGTCATTGAAGCATCTCTCGAGTTGAGACACGACGCAAACATCTAGAGGGATGGAGTGGAACAAATGACGAGGGTTCACTAGGTAGATAACAATTCCACACCTAAGAAGGTGGTGAATGGTTGTCATCGTAGCAAGGATTTGAGTTTCCATGAAACCAAAACGAGACATCTTAGAGGAGGTGACTCATAGAATTATTCCCTTAAGTGGCAAAAAGAATTACTTTTGATACAAAGATCATTGAAACTCTCTATACTAGCCTAAGGTAAATCACAATCGATTGTTTGAAGGAGTTCGAAGGAATGACATACTCATACTAGAATGGATGATGTGGACTACGTTGTTGAAGACAACGCAAAGGATGCTTTTTGCTTATCATCGGAAATGGATGGAACCCATGGTAGGACCACTTCTGAAGATGATCCTGAACAGCAATTAGTGAGAGAGGCAGCCCATGGGAAGTTGGCACAATGGTGGTGCCAGCTAGGAACAAAATGCAAATGTTGGGAATGTTCCAACCGTCATATCTGCCTGAGATTCTGATCAGATTGGCGTCAGGATATTCCAGACTCACATGTCTGAGGAGAAAGTTTGCAACACAAGTCGACGAGATGACATTGCGAGATTCTCAGGAAATGAACTACGATAGCAAGCTCCAAAACATGAGCTGGTTCTGCTACATACATGTGAACACCCTGTCCAAGACAAGCATGACCACATAATAGTCTTACAACAAAACACTACCGAGTTCAGGTTGGGAACCATCATCAAGAATATCGAAGTCCTAACATAAGTCATGATTCTTAAGAAGGAACTTGTTCTCCTTGAAGAAGTCAATCAGTGGTTTGGTGTGCTAGGAAACACATATGGAGTGGAGGCGGCCAACCTATCAAACCATAGAGTACTTCGCACTTATGCGTGACTAACTTGGGATGATTCTAGAGGAAGCAAAAACAAGCTTTCTCGAATTCACAGCGGCAACTTGCATCAAGTGCGACATGCCGGCGGTGACCACAGGACACTGCGGGGCATGCCGGACTTGCGCTAGAGGCGTCGGCTTAGCATGGTGAGCGCACCAGGGAGTAGCCATTGATATTGTGCGTCTAGAGGGCCAAGTGGGAGGTCGCGGGGTCACCAGAATCGTGCCTGGCGACGAGCTATGGCGGCGGCCGGAGCTCGGGCGTCGATGAAACCGATGACGCATCGCGCAGAGAGGCTAGCAGTTAGTACCTACGGGTTCTTCGCGTGCGCACGAGGCCAATGGACATATGCGTGGGACCAGATGGTCACTGGAAGGACGCCGGCGTTGAGCTCGTGCGGCAGAGCGTCTCGGCTCTAGTGGAGGACACGGTTAGAGTAAGGGGTTGACTGCGGGGAGAGGGGGAAAATGCTCGGGGGCTCACTGCGGTGCCGTAGGGATGGCCAGCGTGCTCGGGGAAGCTCGGACGATGGCGAGTCGACGATGGAGATCCGCGACGGCCGATGATCAACAAGATGTCGGGGACGGCGTGTTGGGGCTCTTCCAGCCATGTGAGATGACTGAGAGGACAAGGGTGGCGCGGAGGAGCTCGGGGGCTGGTCCATGGGTCTAGTGCTGGCCGGTGGCCGCGGTGGTGACGATCGACGGGGACTAACCCGTTCGGGTGAGTGAGAGAGAGAGAGATCTAGGGGAGAGGGTGAGAACGGCGGAGAGTGAGAGGGGTTCGGGGGGTAGCGTGGCAACGTTGGAGGCATCCAAGGCGTCGGGGACGCAGGCAGCCAAGTAGGAGGTGGCACGGGCGCGTGTGCGCGTGCGGCGAGCACGCGCTCTGCCTAGTGTCTCAGGGAGGAAAACGACAGGGGGCGCCAGGTGGGCTGGGCCAGCGAGCTGGGCCGGCTGTAGGTAGGTGGCCCAGGTGGGGTTTGTGCCCTTTTTCTATTTTCCTTTTGTTTTCTTTTTTACAACTTTGTTTTAATTTAGTTAAAACACCAAATCATTTCTATAAATCCTGAAATTAATAATGGGCTATAACTGAATTATCTCAGAGGCCCTTAGCTATTTTCAGAATTGTTTGAGCATTTAATAATATTTATAGCAATTAAATGCCCCAATTCAAATACTTTATGAGTTAAATTCAGTGCCCAAATTGTTCCTTAGAAAATGTTCATTATTGTTGGTATGGATCAAAACCATTGCCAAAAATATCAAACATCAAAGAAGAGCATTTTGGGTTCTTGAATGCAATTTATTTAAGATGGACCTATTTGGATTTCAAAGTGCTAGGGTTTGATCACCCCCATTTCAAATTTCCATGAAGTTAAACATGATGCAAGCATTATGCAACACCAGGCAGAACTAGAAGCTAGGGATGTGACAGTGTAACCTTCTTGTGCAAAACGACATACATACACTACCTTCTTCCGCCTTAATTTGTTTACACAGGTAGAGTAGACCAACTAGAAGTTCGTGCCAAATTTTGGAATTATTCCGGGTTCGTTTGGACTTTTTTATACCTTAATTGAATTTCTGGGCATTTAAGGTGCATAATTCAAATTTGAACTACAAGCACATGCTCCAGTGCACCAAAGTTGGTTGAAAAATCACATGTGTGTCCTTGGGTGAATTTCTAGGTCCCATGAAAGAAATGAGAATGAAATTCAAACATCAGGGCGTCGTGGCTCGGCCGGAAAGAATGAGAAACTTGTTTTTTTTAATTCATGTAAATCGAAAACACGCCTGAAAATCATGAAAGTTGGCATGGTGTCATGACATGGCACCAACATGCTGCGGTAATTTTTTGGCCAAATTGGGACAAGCTTTGGTATAACCTGCTTGTAAACCGGATCTTCTCTTGATGTCGCTTGAAGCTATGTTGGTATTTCCCCAAAGAGGAAGGGATGATGCAGCACAGCTGCGGTAGGTATTTCCCTCATATATGAAACCAAGGTTATCGAACCAGTAGGAGAACCAAGCAACACAACATAAACAACCCCTGCACACAAAGAATAACACCTCGCAACCCGACGTGTTAAAGGGGTTGTCAATCCCTTTCGGGGTACGGCGCCTCAAGATATGCAAAGGACGTGAGGTAAATTAGTAGATAGGACAAATAGATCATGGAACAAATAAATTGCAGCAAGGTATTTTTGTATTTTTGGTTTAATAGATCTGAAAATAAATGCAAGAGAAAATAGATCACAAGGCAAATATGATGAATAGAGACCCGGGGGCCGTAGGTTTCACTAGTGGCTTCTCTCGAGAAAAATAGCAAACAGTGGGAAAACAATTAATGTTAGGCAATTGATATAACTTCAAATAATCATGACGATATCCAGGCAATGATCAGTATATAGGCATCATGTCCAAGATTAGTAGACCGACTCCTGACTGCATCTACTACTATTACTCCACACATCAACCGCTGTCCAGCATGCATCTAGTGTATTAAGTTCTTGAGAAAACGGAGTAATGCAATAAGAACGATGGCATGATGTAGACGAGATCCGTTTATCTATTGCGGCAGATATAGATCTGATCTTGTTATCCTTAGTAGCAAAGATACATACGTGTCTGTTCCCTTTCTGTCACTGGGATCAAGCACTGTAAGATCGAACCCACTACAAAGCACCTCTTCCCATTGCAAGATAAATAGATCAAGTTGGCCAAACAAAACCCAAATATCAGAGAAGAAATACGAGGCTATAAGAAATCATGCATATAAGAGATCAAAGAAGACTCAAATAACTTTCATGGATAAAAACATAGATCTGATCATAAACTCAAAGTTCATCGGATCCCAACAAACACACCGCCAAAATACTTACATCATATGGATCTCCAAGAGACCATTGTATTGATAATCGAGAGAGAGAGAGAGAGAGAGAGAGAGGAAGCCATCTAGCTACTAACTACGGACCCGTAGGTCTACAAAGAACTACTCACGCATCATAGGAGAGGCACCAATGGAAGTGGTGAACCCCTCCGTGATGGTGTCTGGAATGGATCTGGTGGTTCTAGACTCTGTGGCGGCTGGATGAATATTTCGTCACCTCCCCTAGGGTTTCTGGAATATTGGGGAATTTATAGAGCAAAGAGGTGGTCTGAGGGCACCCGAGGTGGGCATAACCCACCAGGGCGCGCCTGGGCCTCCTGGCGTGCCCTAGTGGGTTGTCCCCTCCTCGGGACTCCCCCCCAGGTGCAACCAGGGCCCAACCTAATTCCTTTTTGTCCATAAAAAACATCGTAAAGTTGCGTGGCATTTGGACTTGGTCTGATATCGATTTCCTGCGATGTAAAAAACATGCAGAAAACAGCAACTGGCAGTTGGCACTATGTCAATAGGTTAGTACCAAAAAATGATATAAAATGACTATAAAATGATTGTAAAACATCCAAGAATGATAATATAAAAGCATGTAACAATCAAAAATTATAGATTCGTTGGAGACATATCAGCATCCCCAAGCTAAATTCCTGCTCGTCCTCGAGTAGGTAGATGATAAAAATAGAATTTTTGATGTGGAATGTTGCCTAACATGTTCATCACATTCTTTTTATTATAGCATGGACATATGGACTTTTGTATGATTCAAAGCAATAGTCTAGTTTTGACATGAAGACTTTAATACTCAAGCATACCAACAAGCAACAATGTCTTTCAAAATATCAGTAATAAAGCAAGTTATACCTAGCCCATCATGCTCAATCATTGATCCATTCGTGAAACACACTCGAATATTAGCTACACTCAATGCTCAAATACGATCATAGTGCCCCTTAGTTGGTGCTTTATAAGAGAAGATGGAGACTTAAATTCAAAATAAAAATTGCATAAGTAAAAGAAAGGCCCTTCGCGGAGGAAAGTAGTGATTTGTAGAGGTGCCAGAGCTCAAAGCTTAAATTGAGAGATAAAATTATTTTTGAGAGGCATACTTTTCCTACCAAAGAAAATGACTTGGAGCATCCCAACACTTTCCATGCTAGATACATCATAGGCAGTTCCCAGACAGAAATTAAAGTTTATTCATTTTTCCACCATAACTTTCACTTTCCATGGCTAGCCGTATCCACGGGTGCCTTCCATACAAACACTTTCCAAGGAATTTATTATTTGACAACATAAAGTAAATTCATTTTTCATTTCAGGACTGGGCATCCCTAATACATTTTCCGTACTCTCGTGCAATGACAAGTGAATAAACATTCATCGTGAGAATAACACATCTAGCATGGAAAATATTGGCTACCCTTTACCGCCTCGCGAGTAGTAGAGCACACAAAAGAGAAATTTATTTTGAACATTAGAGATGGCACATGGAAATTTGCTTAGAACGACATAGAAATACTGCATATAGGTAGGTGTAATGGACTCATATGGCAAAACTGGTTTAAAGGGTTTTGGATGCACAAGTAGTGATCATACTTAGTGCAAAATAAAGGCTAGCAAAAAGATTGAGAAGCGAACAGCCAAAAAGCAAAAAATCTCATACCCAAGCATTAAGCATAAGTAACACTGAATAATGCACCGTAAGTAGGATATAAATTTCATTGCATAACTATTGACTTTCGTACTTGCATAGGGAATCACAAACCTTAACATCAATATTCTTACTAAAGCACAATTACTCATCAACATGACTCACATATCATATCGTCATATCTCAAAACCATTACTAAGAATCAAGTTTATTTTGTCCAATATGATCTTGATGAAAGTTTTTACTATATCCTCCTTGGATATCTATCACTTTGGAACTATTTTCACATGTTGCTTTTGGTAAGCTCAAACAAATATAAGTGAAGATCATGAGCATAATTTTTTTCTTTATTTCTCTCAAATTAATCTAAGTGAAGCAAGAGAGAATTTCTTCAAAATTTAAAAATAAATCTAAGTGAAGCATGAGAGCATTTCTTCAAAATTAACAAAGCACACCGTTCTCAAAAAGATATAAGTGAAGTACTAGAGCAAGTCCATGGCTCTAAACATTTAAGTGAAGCATAGGAGAAAGCATAGCATAATTTTTGGCTCTCTAAAAAGGGTGAGTCCAGCAAGGATTCGACACTAAAAACACAAAGCAAAACAAGAAAAGACTCAAATCATACAAGACGCTCCCAGAAAAACTCATATCATGTGACGAATAAAAAATATAGTTTCAAGTAAAATATTGATGGTCGTTAGAAGAAAGCGAGGATGCCACTCGGGGGCATCCCCAAGCTTAGTTGCTTGCTACTTCTTTGAATATTATCGGGGTGCCTCGGGCATCCCCAAGCTTAGCCTTTTGCTTATCCTTATTCCTTCATCCATCGTAAGATAACCCGAAACTTGAAAACTTCAATCACACAAAACTCAAACAAAACCTTCATGAGATCCGTTAGTATCAGAAACCAAACCACTACTATAAGTACTGTAGAAAACCTATTCTTATTTTTTTTGCATTATATCTACTGTATTCCAACTTTTCTATGGCGAAAACTCATTAAAGAAAACCATAGAATCATCAAAACAAGCACACAACGCAAAGAAAACAGAATCTGTCAAAAACAGAACAGTCTGTAGAAATATGAAAATTTCGAATACTTCTGTAACTCCAAAAATTATTAAATAAATTGGTGGACGTGAGGAATTTGTGTATTAATCCTTTGCAAATATAATCAACTTAAAATCACTCTTCTGTAAAAAATGACAACGAATCTCGTGAGCGCAAAAGTTTCTGTTTTTCAGCAAGATCAAATAAACTTTCGCCCAAGTCTTCCCAAAGGCATTGCTTGGCACAAACACTAATTAAAACACAGAAAACACAATCATAACAGTGGCATAATTATGCTAAAACTCAAGAACAGAAAGCAAAAAGAAAAACTAAATTTTATTCATTGGGTTGCCTCCCAACAAGCGCTATCGTTTTATGCCCCTAGCTAGGCATAACCTATAGGATCTAAGTTTTGCCATCTTTGTCCAATTCTTCGATCAAGCACTTAGGATTTTTCAAGGATTTTGCATATAAATTTTCAGAGGCAACACTTCTAGGTACGAGATTGAAAAACTTATTTTCGTAAAAAGGATCTCGTATGACTTCAATAAAGTTGGGATAGATACTAATCATCTTAGGATCTCCTTTATCATTGCTAGAAGTTGATCCTTTGTTTTTAGTGGCTTGAGTAGTCTTGCTAATTTTCATGGGAGTTTTAGCAGAAGCAAAAGCCATACCTAGATTAGAAAAAATTCTTCTAGTATATTAGTCCTAGACGGACTTTCTTCCATTCTTTCATGAATTATAGTTCCTTTTTCTTTTAGCAACTTAGAAATATCTCCCGCTATTGAACCAACTTTAGTAGCATAACTTTGCATTTTTCTATCCAAGTTTTCAATATGTTCTACGGTAAGCATTTTCTTCTCAATAGCATCTAGTATTTCCATAACATGCTCGAGAGTCAATATTGTTTCATTGATCATGAGTGGTGGTGAGCCCACTAAATTTCCCAAAGCATTAAAAGCATCAAGAGTAGGACACATAAAAAAATTCCCACCGGTAACCGTATCAAGGACGAATCTATACCAAGTGGTGATGCCCACATAAAAGCAACAAAGAAGAACAATGGTAGATTGCTTGCGGATAGATCTATTATGAGCATTGCAAATCCTATACCAAGCATCTTTTAAACTTTCTCCTCCCCTTTGTTTAAAGTCGAGAACTTCGATCTCAGGGGTGCACACAATAGAAGAAGAGAGATTCATAACGACAAAAGGTGATAAGCAAGTTTGCACATGGGAAACAGATCTGACGAGAAAACGGCAAACAGAAAAGAGGGCGAATAAAATGCCAAATTTTTGTGAAGTGGGGGAGAGGAAAACAAGAGGCAAATGGCAAATAATATAAATTGCGAGGAGATGCGATTTGTGATTAGGAACCTGGTTGATGTTGAAGATCCTCCCTGGCAACGACGCTAGAAATTTGTTTTGATGTCGCTTGAAGCTACGTTGGTATTTCCCCAAAGAGGAAGGGATGATGCAGCACAATGGCGGTAGGTGTTTCCCTCAGATATGAAACCAAGGTTATCAAACCAGTAGGAGAACAAAGCAACACAATGTAAACAACCCCTATACAAAAAGAACAACACCTCGCAACCTGACATGTTAAAGGGGTTGTCAATCCCTTTTGGGGTACGACGCCTCAAGACAGGCAAAGGATGTGAGGTAAATTTGTAGATTGGATAAATAGATCGCGGAACAAGTAAATTGCAGCAAGGTATTTTTGTATTTTTGGTTTAATAGATCTGAAAATAAATGCAAGAGAAAATTGATCGTAAGGCAAATATGATGAATCGAGACCCGGGGGCTGTAGGTTTGACTAGTGCCTTCTCTCGAGAAAAATAGCAAACGGTGGGAAAACAATTACTGTTGGACAATTGATAGAACTTCAAATAATCATGACGATATCCAGGCAATGATCATTATATAGGCATCACGTCCAAGATTAATAGACCGACTCCTGCCTACATCTACTACTATTACTCCACACATCGACCGCTATCCAGCATGCATCTAGTGTATTAACATGAGAAAACGGAGTAATGGAATAAGAACGATGACATGATGTAGACGAGATCCGTTTATCTATTGTGGCAGATATAGGTCTCATCTTGTTATCCTTAGTAGCAACAATACATACGTGTCGGTTCCCTTTCTGTCACTGGGATCAACCACCGTAAGATCGAACCCACTACAAAGCACCTCTTCCCATTGCAAGATAAATAGATCAAGTTGGCCAAACAAAACCCAAATATCGGAGAAGAAATACGAGGCTATAAGCAATCATGCATATAAGAGATCAAAGAAGACTCAAATAACTTTCATGGATAAAAATATAGATCTGATCATAAACTCAAAGTTCATCGGATCCAAACAAGCACACCGCCAAAAGACTTACATCATATGGATCTCCAAGAGACCATTGTATTTATAATCAAGAGAGAGAGAGAGAGAGAGAGAGAGAGAGAGGAAACCATCTAGCTACTAACTACGAACCTGTAGGTCTACAAAGAACTACTCACGCATCATAGGAGAGGCACCAATGGAAGTGGTGAACCCCTCCGTGATGGTGTCTAGATTGGATCTGGTGGTTCTGGACTCAGCAGCAGCTGGATTAATATTCGTCACCTTCCCTAGGGTTTCTGGAATAATGGGGTATTTCTAGAGCAAAGAGGTGGTCCGGGGGGCACCCGAGGTGGGCACAACCCACCAGGGCGTGCGCCATGGTTTTCCCCTCCTCGGGACTCCCCCATGTACAACCAGGGCCCAACTTCTTCCTTTTGGTCCATAAAAATCATCATAAAGTTGCGTGGCATTTGGACTCCGTCTGATATTGATTTCCTGCAATATAAAAAACATGCAGAAAACAGCAACTGGCACTTGGCACTATGTCAATAGGTTAGTACCAAAAAATGATATAAAATGACTATAAAATGATTGTAAAACATGCAAGAATGATAATATAACAGCATGGAACAATCAAAAATTATAGATACGTTGGAGACGTATCATCTCTCAAGAAGGCTCGTGGTTCTGAGAGGGAATGTGTCACCTCTCTATGCGAAGCGACATACGTACACTACCTTCTCCCGCCTTAATTTATTTACACAAGCAGATTAGACCAATAAGAAGTATTGTGCTAAATATTGGAATTATTCCGGGTTCGTTTGTCAATTTTTATACATTAATTGAATTTCTGGGCATTTAATATGCATAATTCAAATTTGAACTACAAGCACATGCTCCAGTGCACCAAAGTTGGTTGAAAATCACATGTGTGTCCTTGGGTGAATTTTAGGTCCCATGCAAGAAATGAGAATGAAATTCAAACATCTGGGCGTCGTGGCTCGGCCGGAAAATTGAGAAGCTTTGTTTTTTAATGCCTGTAAATCCAAAACATGCCTGAAAATCATGAAACTTGGCATGATGTTATGACATGGCACCAACATGTTGTGGTAATTTTTCTGTCCGATTTGCGAAGGCGCACACACTAAAAATCAACAAAGTCATTTTGGAACAAGTGTCGTCACGTTACAAATCGGAAACACAACTATTATTGAAACCATGGGCGTTCTAGTTACCAATTACGTGCCGCCACACGTCCCTTTTTTAGTGGCTAGGAGGTGCCGTGCAGGGTAGCTATTTGAGTACGGGAGGCGTGCGATCAGATCCCTGTGCGTGCCCATCCGGAGGACAGCCCTTTGACCTCTATCCGCCGCGCACCTCCCTCCCAACATCTCCATTAATGGCGCCCGAGCCCCTGTTTCACGGCGTGGCTATGTCTAACTGGACTGAGATTTAAGAGAGAAAACTGAAAATCTGAAAAGAAAGTTTTGCACGGATCTTGATGTAAGATCCGACGGACCTATATAGCATCAACTGTGACTTATAGCAAGCATGATGAATATAAGGACGATGACAGTGGATAATAATTGGCTTCCATATCTAGGAAGATAACTAAAAAAGGCACATGTGGCTATGCCCGAAATACACAACGGCAAAAGAAGAAGGAAGAAGCATACAACGATCTGGCTCGCTGATCTCTACTTTCTTGATGTGCTGCAGGTCACGGAGACTAGTTCTCGCGGTGAGCGGCGATGATCTCTTTCATCAGTTTCATGTCCTTAATATGTTGCTAAGAAGCAACCGCGGATTCCTCCACCAGCCATTCATGCTCGATGCGGAGCATGGCATTATCGTCCTTAAGTTTCTTGACGATGACACCCGTACACTTCAACAAGGCAGCAATCTCCTCCGCCTGCTCCGCCCTTCCGGTGATCTTCGCCCTCAGCAGGTCGCGGTCGGCCCGGAGTTGTTCAAACGAGGCATTCAACTCATCCTGCAGCTTCATCCAGCCGGAGATCTGATCCATCTGGCTATGGACGATCGCATGCATGCGCCTGTAAGAGTCCTCGCCTGCCCGCGAGAGATTTTCCCAATCCACCGCGGTGTGGGAGGACATCTCTGCTGCATTTGCGGTGCGGCAGGACATCTCTGCTGCTTCTGCGGCACGACCAGACCAGTCTGCTGCACCGACAGCGCGGCGGGACCTCCGTGCTGCTTCGGCGGTGGGAAGAGACTTGTCGGCTGCTTTTGCGGCTAAGTAGGACATCTCTCGTGCTTCCACTTCCATGCTCGCCTCTCCATGGTGGTAATCTCTCGACCGAGAACACAATATGGCCATGGCAGATACAAGAGAACGATGCTGAATGACTTGTTTGCTTTTGTGGATGAGGAGTTCAGGAAGGAATGTGCAGGCATCTTGGCATAGTATAGTATTTATAACCGAGTACTAATACGCTCGTAAGTGGGAAACCGTTTAGGTTTTGATCAGTGTTAACAGGTTTGCAATTTGGAAGGTGACGGGACGCAGGCTCAAAATCTATTGACAATCTATAATATCTAAGTGCGGCACTATTCCCGGATGGCATAATGTGAGAACGCTTTCTCGGCCGGGTACGTGGCGTTTGGTGCACCGCAATAGGCAATGTCAGCACACGTATTGTTCCAAGAATCATGCGTGCTCGTTATTACCATCGGACATGCTTCTTTTAATTAGAACGTGTGCCCGTCTAGCGCACACATGTTGATCTGTCTAACTGTTTCTGTTTGTTGTGGCTAATCGCAAACAGTTCATCCGTGTGAAATGTATGCTCTCAATCGCACACACCTTTATCTAGCTGTTCGTTTCTATTGTTCCACCTCATCACAAACATTTAATTCGATTGAACTGTATGCCATATATCGCACATGCCTTCATCTGGATGCTCGTTTCCGTTCTTGTTCCTCATGACAAACAGTTCGTTGAACTGAACCGTATGTCGTGCATCGCACACGCAACTAAGATCTGACCTATGTTTGATGCATCCGTCATCGCAAAAGTTTTGCACATTTTTGATGGTTCTCTTACACCACCATTTGCGATTATTGCATCGCACACAGTTTCTCGAAGGGTCTCTGATCGTAGTGTCGCATTAGCAACATCCTGCAGTAGTGTTCATAGCTGACTGAGCAGTCACCATTCTCACGGCAGTCACTTCCAGACACTTTGTAAACTTGTCGATGGCAATGAACAAGAATTCAAGCCCCCGATTGCTCGGGGGAAGGGGCCGAGGATAACGAGCCCCCATACTGAAAATGACCATGATAGAGGGATTGTCTGAAGCGCTTGGGCAGGCAGGTGGGTTTTCTTGGAATGGAACTGACAGGCTTCACACTTAGTGACTAGCTCGACCGCATCTTGGAGGGCTGTGGGCCAATAGAATCCTTGCTGGAATGCTTTCCCGACTAATGCCCTTGATCCAATGTGGGAGCCACACATTCATTTGTGTATCTCAACTAGCAGTTCCTTTCCTTGTTCCCAGCAGAACTTCAATTTCACACCGTTGGGCCTTCTTCTATATAGAGTGTCATCGACAAACTGATACATACTGGTCCTTCGGGCTACTCTTTTACCTTCGTCTTGATTGCCGGGATGCTCTCCGATTTGGAGGAAGCGGACAATGTGCCTTGCCCAAGTTGGAGCATGTGGCTCGGCAACAAGGACTAGCGGCACCTCCTCTGCTGCGGGAGCACTAGCCTCGTGCGCGGGGTCCATGGACCCGGCATGAGGGGGTGGTCCAGCAGGCTGCGAGGAGTTGTTTCCGGTAGGGTCTCTGCCGGGAGTGGACGGCTCTACCGGGAGAGGCTTTCCGGTGTCCAACTTTCTCTTCTTCCAGGCCATTGTTGTTGGGGATACGGAGGGCTGAGTAAGACGGAGAACAAAAGTCCCTAGTTCCACAAGAAGCTTCTACGCAACACACTTTGACAGATGATCAGCTATGTTGTTTTCCACATGGGGTACGTGCTCTATTTGCAATCCGTCAAAGTGCTCCTCCAATCTTCTCACTTCCTCGACGTATGCCTCCATCAATGGACTTTGATAATCCTTGTTAAATTGCCTCACCACCAACTGTGAATCTCCTCGAATGATCAACTTCTTAATTCCCAATTCTACTGCAATTCTGAGCCCGGCAAGGAGCCCTTCATACTCTGATGTATTGTTGGTAGCTTCTTCTCGTGTAAACTGCATCTGGACGATGTACTTCAAGTGCTCCCCGGAGGGGGCAACAAGAAGCACGCCAGCCCCCGCACCTTGCAGGGAAAAAGCACCATCAAAATACAGAATCCAATCTTGGGGTGATTCCTTGCCGGGGATAATTGTCTTTGTCATCTCCTCATGAGGGGTTGGCGTCCATTCTGCAATAAACTCTGCCAGCGCCCAGCTCTGGATAGTTGATGTGCTCTTAAACATCAAACCAAAGCTGGATAGCTCCAAAGCCCACTCCACTATGCTGCCGGTAGCCTCTAGGTTTCGGAGTATCCGTTGTAATGGGAAACGAGTAACAACCATGATCTCATGGGCTTGGAAGTAGTGGTGCAGTTTCCTTGAGGCCATGATAAGGCCAAAGTTCAACTTTTGCACACCAGAGTACCTCGACCTAGCCCCCTATAATAAGGAGCTGACAAAGTAAACTGGGGGCTACACCACTTTCTTCCTTGCTGCATGCTTGGGGTTGTCATCCACTACAAAAAAAGGCACATCCGTGACATTTTTGGATGAATAAATTTTTTTATGTCATGCTTATGACACTTCTATGATGATAATTGTGACAAAACCCGGTATCAGCATATATGTGGTGGGCTCCTACTTCTATGATAAGAAATCATCACAGAAAATGGGCTTTTTGTCCTGGGAGGCCCGGAGACGCACCTGCATGACATTCTTTGGGTCGTCCATGACGAACAAAATCATGGTAGAAGCGAGGGAGAGGAAAATTTCGGCGAGTTCCCTGTTAAAGTGGGTGGTCGGGGCCGAGGGATGCACAGAGGTTTGCGCGTTTCTCTCGTACACGTACGCGCGTGTGTGTGAGGCGTTACGCTCTAACTGAACCCGAGCCAGGCATTGGCTCTAACTGAACCCGGGCGATTGCACTAGCTACATTACTGAACCCCGAGCGATCCCTTGCTGTTAACTGAACCCGATCGAGCGGTTCCTTCGCTACTGCTACTAAGCGATCAAACCTAATACCTCTTGATGAACAGTGAACGTGGGGTTGGTTGAATGAGTCGAGACATACGCGGTTGCGGCGGGATGAACAGTTCCTGGTGGGGGTTGGATGAACAGGATCCCATGGTAGTAGAGGCCGTTGCCACTGGATGAACAGGACCCCGATCGAGGAGGTGGGGGTGGATGAACAGTAGCCAGTGGAGGGAGCCCGTGGAGGGCTGGTTGAACAGGAACCCCATGGAGGGACTGGTTGAACATGACCCGGTAGAGGTCTGGTTGAACCGTAGCCGGTGGGGGCTGGATGAACCGGACCCCGTGGAGGGCTGGATGAACAGTAGCTGGTGGAGGCTGGAGGAAGTCGACGGTGGATGAACAGTAGCAGGTGGAGGCTGGAGGAAGTCGATGGTGGATGAACAGTAGCCCGTGGAGTCCTGTTTTGTGGTACGTCACACCCCTCCCGATGAACAGGACCCTCGTTTCGACCGTAGGCGCTCCAACACAAGTTCGTTTCCTCCATTTTGCGGTGCGCCACACCCCTCCTGATCAACAGGACCTCGTTTCGACCGTAGGAGCTCGAACAGAAGTCTGTTTTCACTGTTTTGTGGTACGCCAGACCCTTCCTATGAACATGACCCTGTTTTGACCGTACGCGGTCAAAAGGAAGGCTCGTTTCCTCAGTTCTGCAGTACGCTAGACCTTGTTTCGGCTGTTCCGTCCAAGCCGATTGGCTGGCGATAAACACGATGTATTATGTTGCCTCCCGATGAACACGATGCATTCTGTTGCCTCCCCATGAACATGACGCAGTTTCTCTATTCCGACCCAGCCAGTTGGCTTCCGATGAACAGGACGCCGTTGCTGCCATCCGTTGCCTCTCCATGTACACGAGCCCTGGTCATACAAATGCGCGAGTAGACGTTCGAGACCCCGCCTGTATGTACGTACGTGGTCGTATTTTTAGCATCTGGATGTACGTACGTGTACAGGGTTTTGACTTGACTGCCTGAACTGCTACGTCGGGGGCTCTCCTACTACACGTGTCGCTGCTTGCTCGGCCACGGTTCATCATTGCAGAGAGACCGATCGACCAGTATGTATGTACACATTTGTGACGAGAATGACAACGCAACGTATGCTTTGACCAGGTGGGTCCTGACTGTCGGTGAGGATAAGGAGGCACTTCCTTGCGTGCGAAGTTATTGATGGTGGGTCCCAACGGTCAGGGGGGAGAATCATTTTTTGGCCCATAATATGGATGCACTTCCTTGCATGCGAAAATGTAGCTGGTAGGTCCTAGCTGTCAGGGGGGAAACGCTTTTTTGGCAAAATACAGAGTCCCTTCTGGTGGGTCTCCGCTGTCAGGTGGAGGAATAATTATTTTAGGCGTAATAAGGTTGCACTTCCTTGTTGCGGCTGTGGACCCAGCTATCAGCCTCTCCACGTACAGGCCTCTCCCGATGGAAGTCGTTCACGTTGACCACGCCGCGTCGGGAGCACCCAGGCGGTGGACGACGGCGAGGCCTAGGAAGGGGACGATGCGGAGCCGGCGAAAATGCGATAGTGGATGCCCACGCGGAGAGGAGTACGAGGGTTGACTTGTTCGGCTGTGGTGTGAGGCTGCCATCACCGCAGAATAATAGGGGTTGTGTGTGACTAGAGGGATGGCCTGGCCACCGGTTGGAGTAGGAGGGGGCTATGAGGCCTGCGCGGCAGCACAGCCAGCCACGGGAGGCAAGAGCAGGCGGCACGGCCCGCGGAGGTTTGGGCGGTTGGAGCAAGAAGACCAGAGGTTGAAGAAGCACGACAGCCGTTGGATTGCCATCGTACGGTCACTGCAGATAGAATCGTTTATATTGACTAAGTTGACAAAGCCGTGCGTCCGCGTCAACTTAGTAGGCCCACAAGTCAGCCTCCAAATATGGTGGGTCCCACCTAGCAGCGGGGATCTTCATTTTTTGTGCGTACTAATAAGGTGGCACTTGCGTGCAAAGAGATATAGCCTGTGGGTCCAAGCTGTCAGCGGCGATAATGTTTTTTTCGTGAAATGAGGCCCTTCCGGTGGATCCCTGCTGTCTGGTGGAGGAATCATTATTTTGCATGTAATAAGGAGGCACTTCCTTGCTGCGGCCGTGGACCCAGCTGTCAGCCTCTCCATGTACAGTCCTCTTCCGATGGAAGTCGTTCCTTGCCCATGTTGAGCACGCCGCATCGACAGCAACAAGGCGGGGACGATGGTGAGGCCTAGGAATGGAATGACTAGGAGTCGGGGAAGACTCAACACTTGTTTCCCATGCAGAGGGGACTACGGGTGTTTACTGCTTCGGCTGCAGTGTGAGGCTGGCGCCGCCTGAGAATAATAGGGGGTGTGGGTGAGTAGAGGGAAGGTCTGGCCAGTCGTAGTATGGTCGGTCCGTGAGGCCTGTGCGGCAGCACAGCCGGCCACGGGAGGCTGGAGTAGGCGGTATGACGGCCTGGTTTGGGCGGCTGGAGCAAGAAGACCAGAGGTTGAAGACGCAGCACGGTCGTTGATTTAACATCCAACGGTCACTGCAGGTAGAATCGTTTTGACTAAGTTGACAAAGCCCGTAAGCGTCAACTTAGTTGGCCCACTGTCGGAATTCGGGTTCGCAAACCCTTGAGAGGTTCAAACACTGGGGTGCGTGCAGAGATCTCAACCTACCCACCCTACCTACTCACAATCCTCAAAGCCTAGCGCGTCGAGCTCAAAGGGACAGAGAGACACAACAGTTTATCCTGGTTCGGGCCACCTTGCGGTGTAATACCCTACTCTAGTGTTTTGGTGGATTGCCTTGAGGGGCCGAGGATGAACTAGTACAGTGGATGAACAGCCTCAGGAGGTGAGGTGTTCTTGTGCTCGGGTGCGCTGGTGAGGTGGTCAGATGAGAATGGATCCGATCCCCCCCTATGGTGGTCTCTAAGTCATATTTATAGTGGCCTCGGTCCTCTTCCTAAATATTGGTGGGAAGGGATCCCACAACGGCCAGATTTGACGGGGGACAAGAAGTACACCCTATCCTGACTAAAGTGGTCTTTGCCTGCAAAAGCCTCTAGCCGTGATGCTGCGGTGGGCTCGGTGATGACCTTCGTCCTGTCGTCCTGGCGGTCTTGGTCTTGTTGCACTGGAATGGAAACCTTTGGCTGATTCCTCGGGACTCCACGCCTGCTGCTTGCCTCCTTTGCACCAAAGAGGAAACTGGTACTCTGCACCCGCTGGCGCCCGCCTGGCCTTGGTCGTCATGGCTCATGTCAACTAAGCCTCGTGAGGTGCACCTTGCATAGAAGTCTCCGCTCCTCGGGAGCCAGCTTGAGGAGGCCGACCCCCCTTGGAGGTCTTGGCGTCGCCCACCTCACGAGAGGCTTGGCCCCTCGCAAGGGTCTTGAGTTGTTGATGCTGAAGCTGGGCCGTACCAGGCCGTCGATGGAACCACGCAGTGGGCCGTAGGCAGGAAAGTCTGGGTACCCCCGTATCCAGAATGCCAATAGTAGCCCCGGGACCAAGGCACGCACGGACTTGGATTCTAGGCGAAGCCAAGGGGCAAGTGCATAGCGTCACGGGCCCTAACCGCCTGCGGCCTTGAACGACACGTGGTGATTGATGGGACGTGGGCATCTCCACTTCCCCTTGCTACCTTGAAATCCGCGAAGCCTGGCGGCTGCCCGTTGCTAGAGCAGTTCCCCCCTGTAGATTGTCACGCTTGGCCTCTGTTCCTTCTCGTCAAAGGCTTGCAATCCCTCGCGCAGATCTGGTGCTAGCACCGCTCCCCCTTCCTAACTTCCGCCATGGCTCCGCAGCAGAGGAAGAAGAAGGGAAGGTTGTGCGCCCCGGCTTGACCCCCGCCGACCTTGGAGCCGGCCTCGAGCAGTCGACGGTGATCAATCGGGAGGGGTTGAACAAGGTCCACCCTGCTCTTGCAGCCAATTTCAACAAGTGGAAGGCGACGGCCGCCCAGCCCGCGTCTTGGCTTGTGGATGATATGAGCGCCACCGAGATTCCCATCTATCTTCGCGCTCTCTTCTCGGGCCTGATCCCCCTTCCTCTCATTTCTTCAATGTCATAATCTCGCACTACCAGATCCACCTGTTGCACCTAGATCCCCGCTCCATCATCCTCCTTGTTGTCTTCGCCTTCCTTTGCGAGGCCATGGTCGGCATTGCTCCTTCCGTGGCCCTATTTCGCCACTTCTTCTTGCTCCGTCTGGTCGACGCCCGCCAATGCTCGGGGTGCATGACCTTCGAAGCGGTTTCGGCGACTGCCTGCTTGGGGATTGACTTGGAGTTGTCGCCTGATGCAAAGGGGTTCCGGAAGCAGTGGTTGTTCGTGGATGCTAGTACGCGTAACCCCCTTCTTCTGAGCCCTCGGATGCCTGCAGAGCCCAGCTCCGACTGCGGGCATGTGAAGCTTGTCGACCGTCGGCTTACCCGCGTCTGGAAGAGGCTGGACAGGCTGCAGACGCTGGGGTGACAGTGCCAATGGTGGTGAAGGAATTCATCCGTTGGCGCATCGCCCCGCTTCAGCGCCATTCCCGCCCGATGTGGACCTTCACCGGCGCCGAGGACTCCATGATGCTCCAGGAGCCGACGCTGCCTTCCAAGACCCTGAGCAAGGTGCTTGTCTCGGTGTTCTGGATATGGGGGTATCCAAACTTGCCTGCCTGTGGCCCACGGCATGGCTCCCCGATGGCCTGGTATGGCCCAGCTTCAGCATCAACGACTCAAGACCCTCGCGAGGGGTCGAGCCTCGCGAGGAGGATGACACCATGACCCCTGAGGGGACCGACCACTTCAGGCTGGCTCCCAAGGGGCAGAGAGTTCTATGCAAGGTGCACCTCACAAGGCTCAGCTGACGTGAGCCATGACGACCAAGGCCAGGCGGGCGCCAGAGAGGCGCTAGCAGGCGCAAAGCGCCAGTTTCCTCTTCGGTGCAAGGGAGGCAACCACAGGCGCGGAGTCCCAAGGAATCAACCAAAGGTTTCCATTCTGGTGCAACAACACCAGGAACGCCAGGACGGCAGGACGGAGGTCATCACCGAGCCCACCGCAGCATCACGACCAAGGGCTTTTCGCACGTGAAGACAACTTTCGTCAGGATAAGCTGTACTACTTGTCCCCTTTCAAATCCGACCGTTGTGGGATCCCTTCCCGCCAACATTTGGGAAGAGGACCAAGGCCACTATAAAGAGGATTTAGCAACCACCCTAGAGGGAGACCGAATCAAGTTCAGAGCAAGGGCAAGAGATCCACTCTCACCCGACCACCTCACCAGCTCTCTTAAGCTCAAGAACACCTCACCTCCTGAGGCCAGTTCATCCACTGTACTAGTTCATCCTCAACCCCTCAAGGCAATCCACCAAAATGCTGGAGTAGGGTATTACACCGCAAGGTGGCCCGAACCAGGATTAACTGTTGTCTCCATTTGTCTCTTCGAGCCCGTCGCGCTAGGCTTAGGAGGATTGCGAGTAGGCAGGCTGGGTAGGTTGAAATCTCTGCAGGTACCCCAGAGTTTGAACCTTTCAAGGGTTTGCGGAACCCGTAATCCGACATTTGGCGTGCCAGGTAGGGGTGCGTCGGATCTCCTCTTCCGTCGATCGATCCACCTTCACTCCGACACCTCCATGGATGACGCACGCTGTCGATGTCAAAACCGGTGGATCTCGGGTAGGGGGTCCCGAACTATGCGTCTAGGCGAATGGTAACAGGAGACAAGGGACACGATGTTTTTACCCAGGTTCGGGCCCTCTCGATGGAGGTAAAACCCTACTCCTGCTTGATTGATATTGATGATATGGGTAGTACAAGAGTAGATCTACCACGAGATCAGAGAGGCTAAACCCTAGAAGCTAGCCTATGGTATGGTTGTTGTTCGTCCTACGGACTAAAACCCTCTGGTTTATATAGGCACCGAAGAGGGTTAGGGTTACACAGAGTCGGTTACAATGGTAGGAGATCTACATATCCATATCGCCAAGCTTGCCTTCCACGCCAAGGAAAGTCCCATCCGGACACGGGACGAAGTCTTCAATCTTGTATCTTCATAGTCTAGGAGTCCGGCCAAAGGTCATAGTACGGCCATCCGGACACCCTCTAATCCAGGACTCCCTCAGTAGCCCCTGAACCAGGCTTCAATGACGACGAGTCCGGCGCGCATATTGTCTTCGGCATTGCAATGCGGGTTCCTCCTCCGAATACTTCATAGAAGATGTTGAACACAAGGATAGTGTCTGGCTTTGCAAAATAAGTTCCACATACCACCGTAGAGAGAATAACATTTGGAAAAATCTAATTTGTTGACGTATTCCGCAGCATGACATCATGCCACGGCCAAGCCTTCATTCGAATTGTTTAGTGAGGCGGTTTCCTCGACACGTCTTGTCAAAGCAGAGATCATGTCCCCTTATTCCGGGATTCTCATCAATACGGGCATGGGTAACCCAATCGCGCCATTGATTACGACGCTTGGGAGATAAGCGAGTTTTACCAGGCTGGTGGGGACGCATAGCTTTGTCCGCCCATATAAGGGGATATGGATCCACCTTTTTACCTACGCCTTCTTCCTCCTTTGCTCATCCATTTCCACGCACTCGAGCTCCAGCGCCCAAGTCCGCACATCCCACCTCAACCTTTTCCAGCCATGTCCGGAGCGGGAGGCAAGTGGATGGCCTCCTCCATCACGGATGGGCACATCAAAAAGCTGTGGAAGGCCGGATACTTGTCCAACGATATCGCGCATCGGCTCCCCGAAAAGGGGCAGCTCATCCCCACCCCCAGGCCCCATGAGAGGGTGGTGTTCCTCACCCATTTCCTCCGCGGACTAGGTTTTCCACTTCACCCATTTGTCCGGGGGCTCATGTTCTACTACGGCCTGGATTTCCACGATCTGGCCCCGAATTTCATCCTCAACATCTCGGCGTTCATCGTCGTGTGCGAGGCCTTCCTCTGCATCCAGCCCCATTTCGGCTTATAGCTGAAGACCTTTAATGTCAAGACGAAGGTAGTGGGCGGCCGCCAAGCGGAGTGCGGAGGTGCCATGGTGGGCAAGATGCCCAATGTCACATGGCTCAGGGGCTCCTTTGTGGAAACCATCAAGGGGTGGCAATTGGGGTGGTTCTACATCACCGAGCCGCGCGACCCTAAATGGGCAGCAGCCCCCGAATTCCGATCTGGCTTCCCTACATGGCTCACCTCCTAGAAAGAGACGGGCTTGACGTGGGGTAATTCTGAAGAGCTGACCGGACTTCAAACCTGCGTCCAAACCCTGGTGAACAAGAAGCTCAAGCTTGTCAACGTAGTCCAGGTCATGCTCATCTGTCGGATCCTCCCGTGCCAACAACGGGCCTTCAGCTTGTGGGAGTTTGATCCGGCACAACACCAAACCTTGAGCAGGCTCTTCGACACTACATACGAAGATGCCTGGAAGGTGCTGTTCAAGGGCGCCGAGGCTCCCCGGATCCGCTACCGAAGACCGCGGATTCAGCTCGCAGCATCAAGCCAGCGAGGTAAGCTACTTTACCCTTTACGAGACTCTTGTTTTCCATAGTTTGACTCTATGCGGGATCTAAACTCCCTTTCCTTTGACAGGACTGGCAGAAGACGTCCGGGCAGATTGACTGTCCGGCTCCTGTGCCAGAAGACCAAGCGGACACCCGATTGACAGGGCTGCTGGTTCCGGAACCTCACGTGGTGCCGGAGAAGAAGGCCACGGGAACTCGAAGGAGTTCCCGGCGCCAGGTGTTGTCGGACTCATCGTCCGATGACTCCGAGGCGGACTCCTCTTACGAAGACGAGGAGGAGGAAAAAGAGGCCTCTCCCTCAACGGGGGGAGAGAAGAAAAGGAAGGCCGCCACAACTGGGGAGGCCGGAGGGTCCAAGAAGGGAAGGACCCTCCCTCCGGACTACTCCACCAACACCGACGACGGCGAGGAGGAGTGGCCACCGAGGGCTAAGCCCCTGGCGAAATCGTAAGTGTCCGGATACCAGAATAACTCATGGCGTTTCATTTGTCGCACAGAATCCCCTAACGCCGAATATAACCCTGCAGCCCGCCCAAGGACGGGCTCGACGCTTCGACGAGCGGCTCCCTGGATTCGTCGGACGTGAATAGCACCTCGCTTCCGGCTGCCTCCTCTCCTCGCGCTGCGGATGACGCCGATGTGGGGGTCCCAAAAGGGGCCCAGCCAGGAGGAGGTGGTCCAGGAGGCGCCGCAAGGCAACCTCCTGGATTCCAGGCGCAAGGGGGATAAAACCCCAAAGGGCTCTAAGTCTGGCCCTGGGCCGGACTCCGCACTGGAACCTTCAGTGGTTCTGGAGTCCGACAGGCGGCCCCTTCGTAAGAAGGGCAAGACTGCGACACCGGTGACCTCCGTCCAACCGGAGGCACCGGATAATTTGCTGGAGGCGTTTAACGGCGCCTCCATCGACGAGGAGCACCGCACTGTTATGAGTGTGGTGATCCAGAAAGTTCAGTCCGCCAAAAGTGGGCTGACTAAAGCCTGTGCCAGCCTTCTAACAGGCTTTGAGGTAAGTATTTAAGATATGTAAAAATGTTACCACATAGACAGTAGCCCCTAATGCTCAGTTTTGTGTGCGGAAAGAAAAGCCGAACTGAGGATCTAAAAGATGTACGCAGGAGTCTAACATAGGTATGTCAATATGGGAATGCAGGTTGCGCTGCTGACCTATGCCGCACTGACTACGGAGGTCAATGCATTGAAGCAGAGCCTCGAGCGGTCCGAGAACGAGCTCGGCCTTGCCAAAAAGCATCTCGAGGACAGGGAAGGTAAGTAATACCTTATGGAAGTATATAAAAGATGTGGTTGCCAAAAATGACAGGAATAACGTGAGTATTACAGGGGCCACGAACGAGGTGGCGACCCTGAAGGAAGCAGTGTCCAGGGCCGAAAGCAATGCAGCCGCGGAGCGCACCGAGTGAGAGAAGCAGGAGGCGCGGGTGGCGGATGTACGTCAAGAGCTCCAGGCTCTCGTGAAAAAACACGAGAGTTTGGAGCGTGACTCAAAGACTCGAGAGTCCGAGCTCGCCTCATCCCTTGAGAACGCCAAAGCCGCTAAGGCCGAAGCCCAAAAAGCCCTCTAGGAAATTGAGGCATTGAAGAAGATAGCGGTAGGTAAGGCATTCTTTATGCAAAGCAAGCACGTGAAAGTGAACTATCTTTTACTTACCCGAATCCGAAGCTCTCCAGGAGCATTCGTAGATCTGCCCCGCAGTGTGTCCGATGCTGCTACGTTCTACCGAGCCAAGGAGGGGAGTTTGACGGAGAAGGTGTTCTGGTATCAGTATGCTGAGGCCGGTCACCCGGTGCCCTTGAGCGACCAGCTAAAGCAGCTGGTCGAGCTCCATAAGGTGGCCGAACAGGCCATGAAGGGCCTCATAGTTTGGATGTGGCCTAAGGAAGCCATGCCTGGGAGCTACTTCGGGTTGGTGAGGCGGCTGGTGGACGCCTGTCCATGGATTGATGTCGTCAAGCGCTCCGTCTGCATCGAAGGTGCCCGTAGGGCCCTTGCCCGTGCTAAAGTGCACTGGGGCAAGATGGACGCTGAGAATCTTGTGACGGACAGACCACCGCCGGGCAAGGAGTATCGCAAGCCCGAGATGTATTATGAGGGCGTCCTGAAGGGTGCCCGCCTTATAGCGGGTGAATGCTCCAAAGATGTAATTTTTGAGTAAACTCGCATTTGTTATCCTGTACGCTGAAACTTGTTCATATGCGCTAAGGAACGCTTGTGAATTTAAAATATTACCTTCTGTGCGGCCGTTTATTAAATTTGAGAGATGGCGAGTCGTCGGCTTCTGCCCCCATGCCATGAGTGCTGGGGTGTTCGGGATAAACTTGAGCGCTCTTTTTCCCATTCTTGGGTCCTTCGAAGGAGGCGCTCAACACAACAAACGAGGCAACCAGACTATAATGCTTGAACACTCTCACTTAGCCATAGAATTCTATAATTTTAAATTTCGGTATTCGGAGGACCGAGTTCGGGGCGCTATCCACGCCTGGGCCGGACAAAGCTGACTCCTCGCTCTAAGCGGCATAAGTCTTTAGGGACTCGAAAACCTCTCGAACAGCGACCGGCTCTTGCCCTATCTTGACGGTCAGTTTTAGCTTTCTCCACTGAGGTGCTTAACCCAGCTCTACCGGGGCACAATCGCAGTGGTTCTCCCAGCGCTACCTTAGCCGATATAACGGAACGTAAGGTACCAAAACATGGGAGCCGGGCAAACCCAACTATTGACCCAAGACATGATTCGGAGCCGATGCATATAATGCTATAAGTTCGGGGTGCCGAACTTGTGAAAGTGTTCGGACTTATCACACCATATTTTGGGGTACTTAAGCCCCTGGTGTATTTGGCCGTACCAAAGTCTACGGGTGCAACATGTCATAAGTGAACATATATAGATAAAAAAAGGAATGCAATAATAGGCAGAAGCTATGTATTGTTTATTTAAAAAGGCTGCGGTAAAAGCAGAACGATACAAATAGTGCGATAAGCAATGGAAGGGACTATTTGACATGTCCCCCTCCAGGGGCGAGCTGCGGGATAATATGTGAAACAAGTATACTTCTCGTTATAGAGACCACCTGGACACTCGACGTAGCTTTCTGCTTCCCTGGCTGTTGCATCGTATGTTCGGCGATTCTACTGCCGGGCAGGGTTTCTTGAGAAAGGAGTCCTGAAAGTAAGAGAAAAAAAGAATGACACAATCGGCATCCCTTGGTGCGGTTGAGCCACATTCTGCCGTGCTCGGGCCCCTCCCCCTATGCCCATGGTATTTCCAGAGCGTAATTATGTACATGTAGTACCGGTTTCGCAATTTCGTGAGGGCTGGGGTTGGGACCGCATTGCTACGCGTGCTCGGGACGTGCCAGGAAGTCTTGTTGTAGGTTACTCTGGGTGCGCTTGACGGTGTCTGGACGTTTAATAGCTGGACTCAAGGATTGCCTTAAGAGGTTGCTTTGTACTTCCGCCGCAAGGGCCGCCGTATGCTCCTCCGTTCGAAGAGAGCGTTTGGTGTTTCCGTTGACCGTAATGACTCCTCGAGGGCCTGGCATCTTGAGCTTGAGGCATGCATAGTGCGGCACCGCATTGAACTTTGCAAATGCGGTTCATCCAAGCAGTGCATGATAGCCGCTGCGGAACGGGACTATGTCGAAGATTAACTCCTCGCTTCAGAAGTTACCCGGGGATCCGAAGACCACTTCAAGTGTAACTGAGCCTGTACAGTTGGCCTCTACACCTAGTATGACGCCATTAAAGGTCATCTTTGTGGGTTTAATCTTTGAGGGGTCTATGCCCATTTTGCGCACTGTATCCTGATAAAGCAGGTTCAGGCTGTTGCCGCCGTCCATCAGGACTCTAGTGAGGTGAAATCCGTCAATGATTGGGTCTAGAACCAATGCGGCGAATCCGCCATGGTGGATGCTAGTGGGGTGGTCCCTTCGATCAAAAGTGATCGGACAGGAGGACCGCGGATTGAACTTTGGGGCGACTGGCTCCATCGCATATACGTCCCTTAGTGCACGCTTCCGCTCCCTTTTGGGAATGTGGGTTGCGTATATCATGTTCACCGTTCGCACTTGTAGGGGGAAGCCCTTCTGTCCTCTATTGTTCGGCGGCCGCGGCTCCTCCTCGTCGTCGCTATGCAGCCCCTTGTCATTGTTTTTGGCATTTAACTTGCCTGCCTGCTTGAACACCCAACAATCCCTGTTGGTGCGGTTGGCTGGTTTTTCGGGGGTGCCGTGTATCTGGCACGAGCGGTCGAGTATTCGGTCCAAATTGGACAGGCCCGGAGTATTTCTTTTGAATGGCTTTTTCCGCTAACCGGGTTTAGACCCTCTGAATCCGGCATTGACTGCCGTATCTTCAGCATTATCGCCGTTAATGCGGCACTTGTGCTTGTTGCGACGCGACCTGCCGTTGCTGTCCTTGGTATCCGAATTACCAGGGTTCTTGGTCATGTTGTTACTACAAGCTAGCCAGCTGTCCTGTCCTACGCAAAAGCGGGTCATGAGTGTTGTGAGGGCTTCCATGGATTTCGGCTTTTCCTGTCCAAGGTGCCGGGCAAGCCAGTCGTCGCGGATGTTATGTTTGAAGGCTGCAAGGGCCTCTGCATCCGGACAGTCGACGATTTGATTTTTCTTGGTTAGGAACCGTGTCCAGAATTGTCTGGCCGATTCCTCTGGCTGCTGAATTATGTGCCTTAGGTCATCGGCGTCTGGTGGTCGCACATAGGTGCCCTGGAAGTTGTCAAGGAATGCGGCTTCCAGGTCTTCCCAACAACCAATTGACTCCGCTGGCATGCTGTTAAGCCAATGCCGAGCTGGTCCTTTAAGCTTGAGTAGGAGGTATTTGATGGCGTGTAGATCATCACCGCGGGCCATGTGGATATAAGGAGGTAGTCATCGATCCATACCGCAGGATCTGTTGTGCCATCGTATGATTCGATGTTTACAGGTTTGAAACCCTCGGGGATTTGATGATCCATTACTTCATCTGTGAAGCATAGTGGGTGTGCGGCGCCCCTGTACTGGGCTATATCACGACGTAGCTCAAATGAGCTTTGTCTGTTGTGTTCGGCTCGGCCGGATTTGCTGTATCCGGCATGACTGTTATCGTCACGTGTAGTGAGGCGCCCACATGATCCGTCGATCGATCTTGTTTGCCTTGCCTTGTCCTCCAATATATCTCGCAGGTCTGGCGCATTTCCCCGTGCCTTGGTACTTTTTGAGTGACGCTGGGGTGCGGCTTCAGTGGAGGGCCAAGAGGCCTCTTTGTCGCGGCCACGAGGTGGCCGGTCGGCCGCATCATGCGCTGGTGATGTAGGTTTGGATGCTTCCTCCTCTAATCAGGGTAGCAGCCTGCGTTTTGGGTAGATCTTGGAGGGGCGTTCGAGTTCATACTCTTCAGCCGCAAGGACTTCAGTCCATCTGTCAGCTAGCAAGTCTTGGTCAGCTCTAAGTTGTTGCTGCTTTTTCTTGAGGCTGCTTGTCGTGGCCATAAGCCTGCATTTGAAATGCTCCTGTTCGACAGGATCCTCAGGCACGACAAATTTGCCATCATCGAGGCTTGCCTCATCTTCGGAGGGAGGCATGTAATTATCGTCCTCTACCTCTCTGTCTGCCGCTCTCTCATGAGGGCTGGCTTCTCCATCCTCCTGCGCTGAATCCTGCTGGAGGGGGTTGTCTTCGGCACTTTCCAGGGTGTTATTGTATCCCGTGCCGGAATCACCGTTTTTGCTGTGGCGGGATTTAGAGCGGCACCGCTGACGCTGGCGCTTAGGTTGTTTCTTGGAGGGGTCATCCTCCGTTGTTCCATCGCCATTCCC
This sequence comes from Triticum aestivum, assembly GCF_018294505.1. NCBI lineage: Eukaryota > Viridiplantae > Streptophyta > Magnoliopsida > Poales > Poaceae > Triticum > Triticum aestivum. The sequence goes on from NC_057798.1 coordinate 525,199,464, forward strand.
ATCTTTGGGATGTCCACCATGTATATGTCGTATGATGAGGTGGCCTTCCAGTGCCGTGTAGACGCTGGTTCTTGGTCGTCTCCTGCATCGTCGTCCATACCGTCGATGTCTTCGCAGTCGAAGTCGAGCATGTCGGTTAAATCATCGACAGTGGCTACAAAGTGGGTGGTGGGTGGGCTTTGAATTTCTTCGTCGTCCGCATCCCAACCTTCCTGACCATAATCCGGCCAGGGCTCTCCTGATAAAGAGAGAGACTTTAGCAAATTCAGGATGTCGCCAAAGGGCGAGTGCTGAAAGATTTCCGCGGCAGTGAACTCCATGATCGGCACCTAGTCGGATTCGATTGGCAGGGGCATGGAAGGTTCGGAGTCCGGAGAGGAGTCCGGCACCTTGGAGTCACGAGCTTCGCAAAGGACAGGGTTGGTGTTCGGCTCAATCGCCATAGAGATAGCAGCCCCCAAGGCGGTGTCCAGCCACCCGTCCTTGATTGGCGCAGTCGGCTCCGAGCTAAGGGTCGGAGCGGACACTTGTGCGGCCTCCAGGGCACTGTCCGGTGGCAGAGCTAGATCATGCCCATCGTGACAGTGCGGCGCGCTTGGCTGTGGCTTGAACCCGTCGAAGATCAAGTCTCCGCAGACGTCAGCCGTATTGTTCAATGTTCCAAATCTGACCTGATGGCCAGGGGCGTAGCTTTCAATCTGCTCCAGATGGCCAAGCGAATTGGCCCGCAGTGCAAATCCGCCGAATACGAAGATTTGTCCGGGGAGAAAAGTCTCACTCTGGACCGCATCATTGTTGATGATCGGAGGAGCCATCGGGCCTAAAGATGACGACACAAAGGAACTCTCAATGAAAGCACCAATGTCAGTGTCAAAACCGGCGGATCTCGGGTAGGGAGTCCCGAACTGTGCGTCTAGGTGGATGGTAACAGGAGACAAGGGACACGATGTTTTTACCCACGTTCGGGCCCTCTCAATGGAGGTAAAACCCTACTCCTGCTTGATTGATATTGATGATATGGGTAGTACAAGAGTAGATCTACCATGAGATCAGAGAGGCTAAACCCTAGAAGCTAGCCTATGGTATTATTGTTGTTCGTCCTACGGACTAAAACCCTCCGGTTTATATAGGCACCGAAGAGGGTTAGGGTTACACAGAGTCGGTTACAATGGTAGGAGATCTACATATCCGTATCGCCAAGCTTGCCTTCCACGCTAAGGAAAGTCCCATCCGGACACGGGACGAAGTCTTCAATCTTGTATCTTCATAGTCCAGGAGTCCGGCCAAGGTCATAGTCCGGCCATCCGGACACCCCCTAATCCAGGACTCCCTCACACGCCAAGCTCGCGCCGAGCACCAGGCCGCAGTCGCTGCTCGCCTTGCTCAGATGGCTTCGGCGGGAGATGGTTGTGCTCGTTGTGCTCCGTCTTTGGTGGCCAACGCCGCCATGGGCACTGCCGGCCATGAGCAGCAAGCTTCTTTGCTGCACCCTTCAGTGCGCCGCGACGGGCGCACCGCCACTCCGTCACTGACCCCGGCAGCTTCATCCTCCCACGCGTGTCACGGCCCGGCGAACACGCAGGCCGCTCTGCTCAAGGCACGAGAGCTCCTTCGCTACCACCCGGTCGACAACTTCTATGAGGAATGGCTCGAGCAGATCGCTGAGCTCGTCAGCGCGGCTGGGGGCTCCACTACACCAGCCCGCTCACTGCCTCAGCAGCCGCCTGTCGCGGGTGACGTGGCTCACGGGGCTCCTCCACCACCTCCGACGCAGGGCGTCATCGTCGAGCCAAGGCGTGTGGCACCACCACTACAAGAAAAAGACACATCCATGACATTTTGGGCCAAACGAATTTTTTTCTATCATACATATGACACTTCTATGACGATAATTGTGACAAAACCCGATATCATCATAGATGTGGTGGGCTCCTACTTCTATGAGAAAAAATCATGACAGAAAATAGGCTTTTCGTCCTGGGCGGGCCGGAGATGCAGCTGCATGACATTCTTTGGGCTGTCCATGACGGAAAAACCATGGTAGAAGCAAGGGGGAGGAAAATTTCAGGGAGTTGCGGTTACGGTGGGAGCTTGGGGGCCGAGCGATGCGCGTTTCTCTCGTACACGTGCGAGGCGTTAGCTCTAACTGAACCCGAGCAAGGCGTTGGGCTCTAACTGAACCCGAGCGATTGCACTGCAGGCTATGCGTTACTGAACCCGAGCGATCGATCAATGGCTGTTAACTGAACCCGATCGAGCGATTCCTTCGCTACTGCTGCTAACTGAAGCCGGTCGATTGGATGAACAGTGAGCGTTGCGGGGGGGTTTGGATGAACAGTGGGTGATGGCGTTGCCTCTGGATGAACAGGACCCCATGGTGTGGAGGGCTGGATGAACAGTAAACGATGGAGGGGTGGCCGTGGAGGGGTGGTTGAATAGGACCCCGTGGTGTGGAGGGCTGGATGAACAGTAGACGGTGGAGGGGTGCCCGTGGAGGGGTGGTTGAACAGTAGCAGGTGGAGTAGCGCACGGTGGAGGCTGGATGAACAGGAGCCCGTGGAGGCTGGAGGAGGTCGACGGTAGACCGTGGAGGCTGGAGGAGGTCGACGATGGAGATGAACAGTATCTCGTGGAGTCCCATTTTGTGGTACGCCACACCCCTCTCGATGAACAGGACCCCTGTTTCAACCATAGGAGGTCCGTTTCGTCCGTTTTGCGGTACGCCACACCCCTTCCGATGAACAGGACCCCCGTTTCGACCGTACGAGGTCCCTTTCGTCCGTTTTGCGGTACGCCACACCCCTCCTGATCAAGAGATCCCCTGTTTCGACCATAGGAGGTCTGTTTCCTCCGTTTTGCGATACGCCACACCCCTCCCGATCAACAGGACCCCCGTTTCGACCGTAGGAGGTCCGTTTCCTCTATTTTGCGGTACGCCAGGCCTCATTTCCATCGCCTGTTCCGTCCAAGCCCTCCCGATGAACATGACCACGCATTCCGTTCCGACCCAGCCGGTTGGCTCCCACGCGTTCCGTTGCCTCCCGATGAACATGACGCATTCCGTTGCCTCCCCATGAACACGACGCATTCTGTTGCCTCCCCATGAACACGAGCCCTCGCCGTACGTATGCGCGAGTAGCCGTTCGAGACCCCGCACGTATGTACACATATGTGGTCGTATTTTCTTTCTTGCACCCTGGCCGTTGTACGTACGTGTACATGCTACGTGCGCGCCTCTACTACGACACGTGCGCGCCTCTACATCGACTAGTATGTATGTACACATTCGCGACCAGGATGACAATGCTACGTACGCTTCGACCAGGTGGGTCCCGACTGTTAGGCACTTCCTTGCATGTGAAGATGTAGCTGGTGGGTCCCAGCAGTCAGGGGACGAATCGTTTTGGTTTTTTTTGCCCGAACGCACTTCCTTGTGTGCGAAGGTGTAGCTGCTGGGTCCCATCAGTCAGGGGGGCGAATTGTTTTTTTTTGCCCGGACGCACTTCCT
>NC_057798.1:525203190-525214082 GCF_018294505.1 Triticum aestivum
GTTTTTTTTGGACGCACTTCCTTGCGTGCGAAGATGTAGCTGGTGGGTCCTAGTCAGGGGGGAGAATCGTTTTTTTTCGGACGCACTTCCTTGCGTGCGAATATGTAGCTCATGGGTCCCAGCAGTCAGGGGGCAAATTATTTTTTCACGAAATACGGTGGCCCGTCTGGTGGGTCCCCACTGTCAGGTGGTGGACTAATTATTTTGCGCGTAATAAGGAGGCACTTCCTTGTGGCTGCCGTGGACCCAGCTGTCAGCCTCTCCATGTACAGTCCACGTCCGATGGAAGTCGTTCCTTGACCATGTTGACCATGCCGCGCCGAGAGCACCACGGCGGTGGACGACCGCGAGGCCTAGGAAGGGGATGACGCGGAGCCGGGGAAGACGCGGCAGTGGATGCACACGCGGAGAGGAGTATGAGGGTTCACTGGTTCAGCTGCACTGCCGTCGCCGCAGAATAACAGGGGGTGTGGGTGAGTGGAGGGATGGCCTGGCCAGCGGTGGGAGTAGTAGGGGGCGGTGAGGCCTCCGCGGCAGCACAGCCGGCCACGGGAGGCGGGAGCAGGCGGCACGACCGGCGCTGCTTTGGGCGGCTGGAGCAAGAAGACTAGAGGTTGAAGAAGCATGACGGCCGTTGGATGGACATCATACGGTCACTGCAGCTAGAATCATTTATATTGACTAAGTTGACAATGCCATTGGTATGTCAACTTAGTAGGCCCACAGGTCAGCTTCCTAAACGGTGCGCCCCAGATGTCAGGGGGAGGAATCATTTTTTCGGCGGGTGAAGCTAGAATATCCGAGATTGAAGAAGAAGCACGACATCCGTTGGATGGACATCCAACGGCCACTGCTGCAGGAACCGTGTGTTGACTATAAGTTGACAAAGCCTTGCATACGCGTCAACTCTGTTTTTTTAGGGGACGCGTCAACTTAGTAAGGCCAGAAGTGTGTGGCAGAGAACTTATAGCCCATTTGAGATTTGTAAGAATGTGTAGCCCATTTTTGAATTCTAATGGAATTTACTACAGCCCATTTACAGTTTGTTAAAAGTACAACCCATTTCAACCAACCGTTCAAAACAGAATTCAATAAAATTTCCCACATTTTGATGGGATCCGAATATTTTTATCCCAAAATTTCTAGTCAGATTAAATACAATTTCAATATAAATTTATACTCCCTCCGTCCCATAATGTAAGACGTTTTTTGACACTACACTTATGTCAAAAAATGTCTTACATTGTGGGACGGAGGGAGTATTACGTAAAAATCCAACGAAACATTGCGCTCGCAACAATTAATGAAATTAAAATTTTCAATATCCAAAAATAATTTTTTATAAAGTAATCACTGTTTGGTGCATTTTTTTATAGCTACTACCCAGTTTTTATAATTACATCCCATTTATTACTTCTTAAAGCCCATTTTCTTGTTAAGCCTAATGCATCCCTCCTAGGAAAGATTTGCAGCCCAGCGGGGCGGAGAATAACAACTTGACCTTGCCTGGGTATTCCTAAAAAAAAGTATAGCTGGGCTAGCCATTTTCAGCTTGAAAAAAATTAATATCTGGCCTGGGCTAGACGGGCCACAGCCTGCCCAGTTAATACCTGCAGCGATGTTTTCATTGTTGTTCAGAGGAGAAAAATTAATATCTGGGGTAAAGATCAAAAAACTCTGCAGTGCTCACACCTCAAAAACACAAATACTGCTCGAGCTGCTTGGTCCCAGCTGTCGGCCGCTTCTTGTGCAATTCTCTCATTTATTGACTACTCCCTCCTTTCCGGTTTATAATGCTCAATTCAAAAATCTCACCAATCAAGGTAGATGGCGAGTGGTGGATACTTTTTGTAGTTTTGCAAAAGCACCTAATTAATGCTCTTGTTATCCTCAAAAAATTATGTTTATCAATGCATTAATTGCAATGCATGCATGCATAAAGTACATGCATTGGTCAATTTTCTCTTAATACTTGCATGCAATAATTTAATGCACCTTGGAATCTGAACATGTGATGGAAAACAACCAAATTGAGCCTTATAAAATGGAAAAACTAAAATTTTGAGATAAGCCCTATAAATCGGAAAGGAGGGAGTACATAGGTTGACAATGGTGTGGGACCGTGATGTCAGGAAACCAGAAGGAAGCAAAATAAATTATAGTTATATATATATATATATATATATATATATATATATAAAATAAGGAGGCACTTGCATACGTGAGGCTATGGACCTGGTGGGTCCCCGTTGTCATCCTCACTAACTAAAGTCATCTCCTCGCCCGCGTGCTCTTTCCGCCCGAAATAGTCAGCACCGGCCGCCCCGCTTCCCGATGCAGGCGATTGCTCCGCCTTCAAACGACACAAGTGCCATCCGTCTGTCCATCTGCCGCACACATTAATGATATGCGGTTGCCGAGACGGCTACTCCGGCGCCACACGTCCGTCCCTTCGCCCGCCCACAATTGCTATATAAACTGTTGCGCCGGCCATAGCCGCAGTCATCCACATTCGTTCCCTTTCTCCTGTCCACACCACTACTGCCCACTATGGCTTCCTCGTGCTCCAGCGCTCTTCAGGACGGGCGGATGACGGACCACAAGGAGATGGCAGTCATTGCTGCTGACCGGCTGGCCGGCAGGCAGCCGGAGGACGACGACATCCCAATGGAGAACATGGTAGTCGACAATCCGGCGCCAACCCCCCTCCTCCGTGCCATCCTCGCCGGTGCATTGCACCATGACCATTGGCGAGGCCCGTGCCGAATATATGGACAGGGTGAGGCAGATGCGTGAGGAGCAGTTCCGGGAGCCGCAAGCCGACGCCGCCTACAACCACCATCTCCTCTAGGAGCACCTGCAAGCGGAGGAGCAGATTGCCGCGGAGCGGGCGGAGCAGGAGGCACTGCTCGACTCGTACCGCTCCGCCCGCAAGGGCCGCCTCAAGCGCTGGCGGTACCGCATGCGGGTGGCAGAGGCTATGGCCGCCTACAAAGAGGCTAGCAAAGAGGGCGATGAAGCAGGCGAGGCGCTGTTTGGTGAGATCGAGGACGAGGCCGAGGACAATGCCGGCTCCGATGAGTCCCTGCTCCGCTGGCATCGACGAGGCCCTGCTCCACTGAGGCCCCGCAGCACCAACAACGAGGCAGAGGACACCACCGGCTCTACCAAGGCCCCGCCCCGCCAACAACGAGGCAGAGGACATCGCCGGCTCAGCCGAGGCCCCACCCTGCCGGCAACGTGGGGGAGGATTTCCACCTCTCCGCTGAGGCGCCGCCCGCCGGCAACGAGACAGAGGACATCATCGGCTCCGCCGAGGCCCCGCCCCGCTGCCAACGAGGCTGCTCCACACAGAAAACGAGGAAGAGTACAACATGGTAGGTCGCCGCTGCTCGGGTCCAAGTAAGGCCACCGCTGCTACCCTGCGGTTGAAGCCAAGCTAGGCGGGTTGACCATTGACGGCCGGTTAGCTTCCTGGCGGCGACGTGGGGTCGGAGAGTTGCGCTGGAGAAGAACGCTGCTTCTACTTAACTGCTGGTGCAGTTGGATGACTGACACGTGGGCCCAACAGGCCACATGTCAGTTACGCAACTGCACCTGCAGTTAAGTCACTGAAGCTTCTGTTCGGCTCAGCGGGACACAAGTGGGTAGCTTCAGTTAATTAATTATACCTCCAGCGCACCCCTTTTTAGTTGAAGAATGTATGAAATGTAATGAAATCCGACATGTTTATATGAAATCCGACCGTGTATCAATGAATTTATTTTGATTAGTTCGAATTTCTGTATCACTAGCATTGGATGAACATGCAAAACAATACGTACTAGCATTATTCCCAGGGTGATCACCTCGTTTGCAACAGTTTCACATGTACTCCCTCCGGTCCTTTCTAGTCTGCATACAAGTTTTGTCTGCAGTCAAAGTATCTCTACTTTGACCAATCTTATACAAAAAAGTATGCACTTTTACAATGTGCGAAGTAAAAAGGAACAGAAGAAGTACAAAGAGTTTGAGCACCATTTTAGTGTTTCTGTACATTGCAATCAAACACACAGGCCTGGCAATTCATAGAGAACATTCAAAACAATCGATGATTATGCATCTCAGTAACTCACATGTCAGAGGCAATATTTACTTCACAACTAAAGAATAAAGAAAAATTGATCGACGCTGCTGACAGCAAAGGGCGTCCCATTCTAAAATATCAAATGCATATCTTGCTAAAATCAATGAGCAAAATTTGACAAGGTTGTCCCATTCCAAAATATCAAATGCCTACGATTACGGAATGGGCAGGGTTTGCCATCAGTTCGTACATTGACATGGCACCTCGTGCTAAATAAACTAGCTGTTCTTTTTGTGCAGTTCCACCAAAATCAACCAAATTCATGCGTAGCTTGTATGATTTCGCCCTTATATGTCGCAACGCCTTGAACTTATGGGCACCTCCTTTCTTGTGGTGGAAATGAATGATTCGATGTATTCATGAACATTTTGTGCAGTTCCCATTGAAATCAAGCTGAGCACCCCTGTTTGCACAAATACAAAAAAGTGATTAGTATAAAGCAAATTGTACTATGAATTGACAGTTTCAACAGGCACATACATGGTCCATGTAGAGCACACTTTTAGAAAAATGGAGCTCACTAGAAAGAATCCTAGAAGAACATTGTACTCGCGCATCACAGCAAAAAAAAGGAGATTTGTCAGTCCTTCTGAGCTGAAGTTAGTTTGGTCTTGTGGGGAGTAATGTAACCATCCTTCAACTGCCCCTTCTGATGAGAAGATAGACAGGGCTTCTTCATCCTGGCATAATCGGAACTAGTCACTTCATGTATTCCATATTCTTCTTTAGAGGAAGATGATCCTGTTGTGCAAAGACAAGAGGACTACTAAATGCTAGCATCCCTGTTTGCTCGAAAAAAAAGGAAAGGAAATATTTAAAACAGCACAAATGAAGCACTTCTCAAGGTCAATACCACTTTTTCATGACAGTATCTAAACAGTAGCACAACACCAATAGAGATGACAAAGCTCAATCATATGGATGAAATCAGTGGGCGAGTACCAACCTTTGTCAGGAGGCTGATTGTGCAAAGCATACAGATGAAGCACTTCTCCGGAACCATCTGTTGCTATCTACGGGGGTGACCATGCTTACTATATACTCCTCGATTAGTTTAATGTTTCCAACATCTTCTTGTGCAGTTCCACTAAAACATATGGTATCTTCAAAGAAGATCCCTGTTTGCACAAGTAGAGATAATTATGTATGGCATCAAATCAGTGGCAAAACAACTGCTCGTTCCAGCCATAGCAATAAATTAAGATGCAAAACTATATCATTACTTGTGTCATCATAGTTCTAGTGCTTCATTACAGCACCAGGAGTTGAATTTGTTTTTCTTCCGCTTGTTCTTCCCCTTCATCACTTGGTTCAATAATAGACAAGCTTCGCCTTTAATGTAAGATTTGGCATGTCAATTAGGGAGCACAAGTATAGTACTAAACTTAATTTTCTAATGAAAGTGGCAAAATACAGGCCAGTAGTTGTGAAATATCCTTATCTTACCTCAATGGGATATTACGGTGCACATACAGATTGGAAGTCTTGTATCCATTTGTGCAGTTCACTAAAATCAAGCAACATTATCGTACAAGTAGCACATCATATGAAAGCACACTGCAGAATCATGTGAAAGAAGGCTAGTACTGACCTCTCATGATGCGGAATTCAAACAACTCACAAGAAGAAGATCTGAACCAAATTTTCCTTAACGGGTAGGAAGTAAGATCTCCTCTTGTGCAGTTCCACTAAGATCAAGCAATCAAGCAACGTTGTCGGTGTGACATTTTGGTTGAACTACACAAAACACTCTTAAAACAAAAGTGTTTTGTGTAGTGCAACAAAAGGTCACAATGGCAACGAGGTGAAGTAGATAACCCTGTTTACACAGAGGTGCAAAGGAAACAATTAGTGGTCAATAACGGTGGATGAGACAGAAGCCAACAAAAAGAAGCATCTACCTTATCTAAATGGGAAAGAAAGCAAGACAGTAGCATTTCTGAAATGGTGGCATTGATCAATATTAACATAGAGATTATATTAACAATAAAATTTGTTAAACATGTAATTTGCTTTTAACTGTGGCATTGCATCAATTTTCCAGCGGCATTATTAGAGGGTGTTTGTTTACAGGGACATATTGGTGTAGGGACTAAAAAACTCCGTGTCAGTCCCATCTAAACCAAACAGGAGGGACTTTTAGGGACTAAAAGTGGGCATTTGGGACTAAAGAAAGAAGACCCAGAGGGAGTATTTTTGGGATTTTTTCCAACAGTTGCCCCTGCAACGCATTGCACCTTGTTTCTATTAGTTCATTACTAGGGGTAACATGGTCTTTTAGCATGTCATTTAATAACCTCTAGTCCATGTTTAGTCCCTGGAACCAAGCAGGTAGGGACTAGGGAGTTTTTAACCAAACTGGGCCTTAGATTAACAACAGCTAATGAGTTGCATGGGACAGTGGACGCACCAGCACCATGTGGGTCTACCGATGTACTATGGTCATGCAGAGTCTGTTGCAACAAAGAACAAACAACCAAGGAGCATATTTGTGTTGGTCCCAGTTTTGTTATCTTTAGACACCTTTTCCTATGTGAGCGCAGCAAATCTAGTCATGCTCAAACTCTACAGCCTTGTCCCTTCCTTTCCTTTTTGAACTAGTACTTTCGCCCCTTCCTTTCCTTTTTGAACTAGTACTTTCGCCCCTTCCTTTCCTCTTTGAACCACGTCCTAGATTTATGCGATACAACTTTCCCCACTACTTTCCCCCATTCCTTTCCTCTTTGAACCACATCCTAGATTCATGCTATAAAACTTTCCCCCTTCATTTCCTCTTTGAACCACGTCCTAGATTCATGCTATATACAACTTTTCCCACTACTTTCCCCCACTACTTTCCTCTTTGAACCACGTCCTAGATTCATGGTATACATGCAGCTAGAGCAATGCATGTGGAGTAAGTAAAATATACCTTAAGGTTCTTGGGGCGTGGTTCGGTGGGTGACGGGACGGCGAAGAAGAAGGGGTCGGAGGCCCTCCCGCGCCACCGCTGGGTGGAAAGTGAACAGCTGCGCCGGTAGTGGATTCCCTCCCTTGCCGACGGCGACAGTGTTAAGCCTCCTTCCCTTCCCGGCGGACGGATCCTGCCGGCTCTTTGAGCAGCAGTGAGGGGAGAGAGAGGCCAATGAAGTATTGTTTAGATCTTGAGAGGTTGAGAGAGTGTGAAGAGAGCAACTACAAGCGCTGAGGCTCTATCGGGAGAGGCCGAGAGAGCGTGAAGAGAGCAACTACAAGCGGTGAGGCTCCAGCGGGTATATATATACTGGAGAGAGAGTGTGAAGCGTGCAAACCCTAGAAAACATTTTGACCAGTCAAAGAATCCTCCTGGCAAAAATTATGCTCAAGTGTAGTTATCGAACCCGAGACCTCAAGTTTGATGAGCAAACAGACTAGCCAGCTACACAACCCTCCCGTTATGTTCAACGAGAGGAAAATAACCTTTTATACATTCCTGCATTCGTGTGACAAGCATGCCGTGTTTTTTTTTGTGTGTGGGAGTCATTGGGATTTCAATCATAATCGTGTCATGTGGCTTTGGTGGTAAGACTATCCACAGTGGTGTAGAAATAATGCAGCCTTAGTCACCTTACCTCTCTCCACATAGTACGTTGGGTCCCACTAGTCAGAGGGTGAAACAAACAAATTAATAAGAAAAATTAAAAGCGCCAGCGGTGTATCTTACCTCACACATCTCGCTACTGCTCGGGAACATTGTCCAATTGATCCCTCTGTTCGCTCACGTACTATTTTAAGTGAATCCTTATTATAACATGCACACAAATTTTGGGCACTTGTATTCGACTTAAGTCAGTGTGCCACCGTATCTTGTATACTTACTACTCCCTCCGTCTAGGTGTAATAAGTCACGTTAGAAGGTGCAACGGGACCAAGGTGTGTGCGTGTGCGTGTGTGTGTTTAACAGCATGTGTGTGTTAGAGAGTGCGACAGATCGACCTACTCCTACAGAGAGATGGTGTGTAGTGTACAATTTTAGCCGCGAGAGTCGGTGCATCCTCTCGTTTCCGGGCGTGTCCGGTAGGGACATGCGGGCAGCTGCCACGCCCGCTCCTAACTAGCCTGGCCCACCCAAAGCCCCTCCATCGCCCGCGTGCGCTTCCCGCCCGAAACGGTCAGCGCCGCTCCAAAGAATCGGTGCCGCATTCATGCCCGGGCAGAGCGGACGCGACCTCTCACTGGCGCAAGAGTGATGGTTGCTTCGTCCGTCCAACTTACTGCTGGGTCTATGCTAGGATGCATTGGTCTTTATTACTGAGGTGCTAGGACTGCTGGATGTCCCACGCTTTCGGCGAAAGGAGGTACTACTACTACTAGATTACAATTTTCTCCATTCTTACAGCGGAGCAGTGCAAGAGCAGTGAAAACACGCAGGCTCTGTGATTACATGGCCCACCTCACACTATCATCGTCCGACACATAACTCTTTACATAGTACTCCCTCCGTTCCTAAATATTACTAGATGAGTCCCCGCGCGTTGCCGCAGAACAGCGGTATATCTCTCTGCGCAAAATTATTGATTTCATAGAACTAAAAAAACTCTATAACCGCATGACAAATGTGGTAGCCAAACTAAATAAACTCCCATCATCATTTAGATCATCCCACGTAAGGAAAAAAGATCAACCAACTCCTACTGCATAATGGGATTATATTTTTCTTTTTGACATGTTAATGGGACTTAAAAGCTCACTTACAAGCATGCTACCGGTGCATGCTTGCATGCAGACATGTTGATGTGATTTAAAACCCACTCACATGCATGTGCCACGGTATTTCTGCATGCTTGCATGTGGCTTAGTGCTGAGCCTCTCAACGTCTAGATTAGACGGCTATTATGGACTGATTTACTTCATCTAAAAGTTACATCAATTTTGATGATGTGGCTCAAGGAGAGGATAGAGAATTCCTAGTAGTGGGGGCTAGCTATTACTAGTAGATAAGTCTTTGTAGAGATTCCACTAGGTGAACTACTGTCAAACCCTGATTTTCATGACACTACACTTAAGCTAACAATCATGATAAAATGTGGTTTGACAAAAACTTTTGAGTGTTTTGAACCTTGCCTTGATTGGTTTTTGTCTGTTGTTTGCAAGTGCTCTAAAAATAAAATAAATCCTCCAACTCTTATACTCCTTCTCCTTGATCCAAAACTTCTGCCCAATGATCATACCATGTGTATAGTACAATATAGAATTTTCTTGCACAAATAATTTGGCCAAATAGTATTTTCAAAAATTAGTTTTTCAAAAACCCCTGAGTTGAGGTTTGCACTGCAAGTACTTGATTTGGGGTATGAAAAATCTTTCCAAAAATATATTTGACTCCTATTAGATATAGGATACCCAGAAACCACAAAATATAATTTTAAAAGTTATTTTCCTATTTTATTTAAAAGCTTTTTCTTAAGGCCAGAAATGGTCTTTAATAGGGAAAAATTATTTTATTGTTTCAAAAATATTTGACAAAAGCCTAGAGAAACTCAGTGGACATATATTGTCCATATATAAGAGTTTCAACACATGGTCATGTTCAAAATATTGGTCAAATCCCTCAAAAACCCTTTCTGGATATTTCAAGCTTTTGAAATATTTACAAAGGAAATATTCTCCAAAAATTCGAAGAAAATTCTATCATGTCACATATGACATGTTTGATGATCTTGACAAGTATCATGTCATGGAGAATTGTATAACTCCATGAAATCCCCTCAAAACCATTTCTATTTATTTTGAAGTTTGAGCAACTTTACATTGCCAAACATGTCCAAATGTTCTCAAACCTTGTGAACATGCTCAAATGGTCTAATAATTCATCTAGACCAAATGGCACAAGTTGGAGAAAATGTTATATTGCTCAAAGTGCCCCAAAACCCTCCCTGTCCAGAACCAAATTTGAGCAACTCTACACTGGAAACTTTCTCCTTTTGATCTCAACTTTTGTGGGCATGTTCATAACCTCAAATGATGACACTACACCAAGTGGTGCATCAAGGAGAACAGATTTTCATGACTAAATCTTGGAGAGTCCATTTCTGTTGATTTCTACGGTTTACAAAAGTTGCATTGGCAACTTTGCCCAAATGAACTCAATATTGGTGAAACCCCTTATTTTCTCATGCCATATGACCCTGCCAAGCCTTATGACAAGAGGAGTTCATCTTCTTGCCCAAACCAGCAGCAAACACCTTCTTCACTTTAACTAAAAACCATGTTTGGGCCTCTTCCACTAATACAAATGAGTTCTCCTCTTTACCACACCTCCTCATAACCTCCCTCTACCTCTGGCATTCATCTCAAGTCAATGCTTATTGATCAAGGGGATGGAACCACCAATTTTCTATTCTGGACAGCCCCATTTCCACTCTTCTCCTTCCTCTCTCTTCACCCACTGGCCACCCAAAGCATCCAAGGCCAAGATCCCTTCCTTAGCACCCCCCAAATGCTACTGGACATGCAAGGGCGCGCCCACAAGCATAGAAAATGGCCTGGACAGCCATATGGGTGCTCTGGAGCGCGCTACAGTGCGCTCCCGCACTGTAGCCGCCCCCTGCCAACCGCCTCCGGCCACCTCGGTCCTTCCCAGCGTGTCTCACGAGGCCGCCTCGGCGTCTGGGACACGGCAAGCTGCCGGCCCCCTCCTAAAACTCTCTCCTCTCCCCTCCATGACCTCACCCGAGTGCGCCGTAGGCCGCGTCCACGGTGCACCACGCCCCCCCCCCTATATAGAGCCTCCCCCGGGCACTCCCTC